>NW_027205159.1:15369919-15372308 GCF_024711535.1 Dipodomys merriami | reverse complement strand
ATTCGCTGTCAGACACCTGGCAAACATACATTTATATTTCTAGGAGTAATGGCATCTTTCCTGTCTTTCCATTATTTTTCCTAAGAACTCACTGCCCCTGTTCTAATATTTAATTCTCTGATTCTTAGCATAGGCTGCTCAGGTCCAACATTGGGTGCTCAGAGCTCTAATAGGCTTTCCTAGGAACAAGAGTCTGAGAGCATCATAAGGTGACTGACAGCAAGATGGCATCACAACCCCAACTCCTCAGCTCCCTCCCTGCTGCTCTATGTCTCATATGAATGTGCACACAAGTAATGTATTTCTAATGCTGGAAAGACTCTTGTAATGTATAGACAATATCTCATATATCTTTTAATATTTGAAATTATATCATCTGAAAGTGTTTAAATATTTATCCACATTTAAATAAAAAGCTATGCATATATGTACATGTCTCAGCTTTTAATAATGTGATAGGAAACTAATTTATTCTTGTGATTGAAACACTGCATTTTGGTAAAAAAGCAATTTATTATCTAAAACAGTTTTTAGGTCATTCATAATCATGAGGATTTAGGTGAGAGAAATCCTATATAATTCTTTATCTTTTCAGTTGTATGGAATAACTTCATGTTTTCCATGCTATAATTTCTGCTGTTTATTTTCAAATAGCATGACAGAAGGTTGACTCTGATCAAGAAGCCCTAGACATTGCAATCAGCATGTTACATTATATAATCTCTTGTACAACTCTTTCAATTCAGAGAATAAAAGACTTGTGGGAATTATCCTCTTTAATCTGCAATAGTTTATAAGGCAGAGGAAACATGTTGGTATAAGAACCTTGGGACTACTATGAATGTATGAGTGCATTAAATATTTCATAGACAGGTGGTCTTAATAATTATTCACATATAACTTCTCCTAAACCTCGAGTAAGTAGGTTTTCTTTATCAAGGTGTTAAAAGGTAGAAATGACAATGTGAAGAAAAATAAATTAGTGATTGTTACTGAAAAGAATGTTTGAAAAACACACAACAAATTATAAATATCAAGTGGTGCAAACTATTATAACAATCCATCTGTATCAACTGACCAGGTGTTATGCCTGATGAAGTGCAGAAAAGAGGATCCGAGACAGAGACAGAGATAGACACTATGACAGAGACAGTAATCCCCAGTGCCTCATCTTCTAAAGACACTAGTACTATAAGGTTTGCTTCAGCCCCAGTGATCTCACATCACCTCACTCACTTCTTACAAGCCTCTTCCAAGTAAACGTAACTCAGGGGGATATGAATCTACCCTGAAAAGTTTACCTTTGCTGAGAAAGCAGGCACGAAATAGAGACAAGACGAAGTTTCCAGTCTCCAAATACCAAAGACAGAAGACTTTTCCTCACAGTCCAGCCTGCTGACAGCTCCTCTTGAGTGTGGCTGGTCATACTCAAATGTCCAATCCTGCAGACTTGGTTGATAGTAAAACACTAATTCTATGACTTCCCTATTACTAAGATGAACAGCTTGTTTTCCACTGGGTTTCTCTGCCCTCTAGTGGTAATATTTTAGCTTTATATCTTATAAAATAAGCTTTTCCCCCCTAGGAATATTAATACAATATATTCCAAAATGTACTTTTGACTTTTCCTTTTTTTATTATTTTGAAAATACGGTACAGAGGGGTTACAATTACATGGGCAAGGTAATGAGTTCCTTTCTTATCAAGCATTGTTGCCTCCTCCTTTGTTTCCCCTTCCCATCCCTTCCCATCTCCCTCCCACCTTACCCTCTCACCCCCACCCCCACCCTTGCCAAAGCTGTAAAGTTCCTTTTTTGACATAATGTCTTGTGCACCTCATTGTTGAAAGGGGCCCCCTGCATCCCTATTTAAACAATTTGGTTTTTTCTTTCCCCTCCACAAATTATACCAACATCAAATACAGTGAAAAAAGAGGTTATGCCTTGGGGAGGGACATACAAAGCAACAAAGAAATCATCTTATAAACATGTTAGAAACAATCGCAAAAAAAGAAACAATATTCAAATCCTTGCCTTGGGGTTCATTTAATCTAATATCAACTTATCTGACCATTTCTGCTTTTCTCAGACATATACCATGGGACCTATGGTTCTTTGGGCCTGGCTTACTTCACTTAGTATAATTTTTTCCAAGTCTTTCCATTTCTTAAAAAATGTGGCAATGTCATTTATTCTGATGGAGGTATAGAATTCCATTGTGTATATAAACCATATTTTCTTGATCCATTCATCTACTGAGGGGAAACTCCATTGGTTTCATAACTTAGCTATGGTAAATAATGCTGCAACAAACATAGTTGTGCTGGTAACTTTAGTATGGTCTTGTTTGTGATCATTTGGGTAAATGCCCAAAAGTGGGATTGATGGGT